>NW_026734286.1:10841660-10872502 GCF_949786415.1 Peromyscus eremicus | reverse complement strand
CCCCAAGGGTTTGTGCTGGAAGCCAGGGTGTCCCCACCCTCACCCCAAGGCTGTCCCCCACCCGAGAGAGAGAGAGAGAGAGAGAGAGAGAGAGAGAGAGAGAGAGAGAGAGAGACAGGAGGACAGCGAGGTCGGTGAGTGCCTTCTTACAGAACCAAAGATGTGTGTAGAGTGTCCTCTGTCCTTAATGACTTGCCGCTCTCCCATGGAAGCAACTTGGATGGATGCTTCTAGAACCTTCCTTCGGGTGTGAGGCAGAATGCTCAGAGTGAAGAGAGTCCCCCATTCCCACTCAGCAAGAACTAGGTCTCTCCCCCACTACACACACACACACACACACACACACACACACACACACACACGCCCGCGAGGCTGAAGAGACGGCTCAGTGGTTAAGAGCACCAGCTGCTCTTCCAGAGGACCCAGTCTGGTTTCTCAGCACCCAGTTTCAAAGGACTTGGTGCCCTCTTCCAGCCTTCAAAGGCATCTGCAGCCACATGCACATACCCATACACGATTAAAAATAAATTTTTTTGTTGTTGTTGCTTTTTGGTTTTTAAGAGACAGGTTTCTCTGTGTAGCCCTGGCTGTCCTGGATCTCGCTCTGTAGCCCAGGCTGGCCTCGAACTCACAGAGATCCTCCTGCCTCTGCCTCCCGAGTGCTGGGATTAAAGGCATGCACCACTGCCGTCTGGCTAAAGTAAATCATAAAACACACACAGGCTAGCTCCCATGTGAGGACTCAGGCTCCGTCTTCCCACCTCCACGTAGGTACTAAGCCCCTTTCCCTCACAGTCCCACATTCCTGATTTATGGCTCCAAAGCTGTCTTGCCCAGTAGGCACAGATGACCCATCCTATGACCCAGCAGGCCCAAGACTCACAAAACGAGCAGAGAAAAAAAAAAATGAAGTATGACATGGTGGCACACATCTTTGATCCCAGCACTCAGGAGGCAGAGGCAGGAGGATCTTCGAGTTCACACAGCAAGGCCCTGCCTCAAAAGATCTATGACTCAATGTGAAGTTAGAAAATCCCTGAGGGCTAGGACCACAGGCATGCACCGTCCTTCAGATGAGTTGTGTTTTTCTCTGTCTTTTTCTTTTCTGTTTTCCTTTTTCTTTTGTTTCTGGTGGTGATGGGGATGGAACCTAGGACCTAGTGCATTCTAGGCAAGTACTCTCCATTGACCACACCCCAACCCCTCAGTGGGGGATTCTAGTTGGGGGCGAACTTTTTCAAATACTATCATGTACACACACACACACACACACACACACACACACACACACACACCAGGGCCCTCTCTGGGCCCAGATGCATCTCCATTATCCTCACCTGCCCCATACACCTTGTGGTCCTTACCTACCAAAGATCTTTCCTACACAGGGAACCCACAGTCCAGCACAATTCCTTCAAGCCTTTGACAATTCTCTCTGAAATACCTCAAAATATTTAATGTATAGTTTATGTGCTAAAAACAAAACAAAAAAAAAAACCTTAGCTAGTTTTGGGATTATGTGACTCGAAGCTTTATACCGTTAAATTATAATTTTGCAAATAATGGCATGTTTATCTCTGACCGGTTCCGTGGGAGACGCATCGAATGTCAGAGCAGCGAAGCCTGTGGTCCCTGGGAGGGTGGGGGGGCCAGTGTCCTTCACAGATCTCCTGTGTACAGGAGTCTCTTAGGAACGTGAGAAAGGCGTGCTCGATGCCTGGACCTTTCCCTGGCTGCTTCTGTTTGCTTGTTTTATGGAGTCGTGTCTTCTGAGAGTATTTATGATTCTATGTGTTCCGTGTTCAAATGTAATTTAAGAAAAAAAATAAGAAAAATGAAAACCAAAGAGGTGATGGAATTTGATTCACAGCCCCGTATATTCTGAAGCTGTGACAGGGGGGCGGGGCTGGGTATCACATTCATCCTTGTCCTCCGGAACCGGTTGGTCCTGTCCTGTGGCCCTCTCTTTCTGTCCGCATTCTAACTCCTAAGGAACTGTGTCCAAGACGGTGGCAAGGTCCTGAGTCAGGGAGAGGGGCTGGAGCAAGCCAGACCTGAGCACCATCCCCTTCCTTCTCCCCCATCTCCTGTGTGTCCAGCCTGTCGGAGGCCCACTGCCCCCCGCCCCCTCCGCTGCATCTGGGGTACAGGTGGGTGGCTGTGGACTTCTTCCCCTCTCCCACCCAGGTAGGTTTCACTTTAGCACACATTTTCCAAGCCTCTTCAGAACAGACAACGAAGAAATTCATGAGTGTAGACAGGAAGCGGGATCAGTGCACCCCACTTCCCCAGATGCCGAAGCCTAGTCACCTCTCCTGGGACATCCTCGGCTTCCCCAGGCATGGGGTAGTCCAGCCACTTGGGGACACTGGCGAACAGGGCTCTGTACGCGCCCCTAAGTGGAGAAAGAGGTGGGTACAGGCCATCTTGTGATTCCTGTGCTTTCTGCCCCTCCCATCCTGGAGGTCTCAAGCCAAGGGCCGGCTTCAAACAGCAGGCCCCACCCCCACGTCACAGGACTGGGGTCAGAGGACCGCTCCCGGGGTGCGGGGAAGCGTGACTCTAGACGTTTGGTCTTATTGTCCCAAAAGGGTTCAACCAAAGTTCAGCCACCAGGTACAGGGTTTATCCTGGTGGCCGTCAGATCCCCTGAGGGTGGGTGTTGGCAGGTTATCTGAGCCCGGAGCAGTGTGAGGGAGGCCTTCCAAGTATTTTCAGAGAAAAACAGGAAATCGGGCTGCTCTTGGAATCAGTCAAAGGCTCCAGCTGCTAGTGGAAGCCTGAGAGGAGCCTTAAGCAGGCCAGCCCCCAGCTGAGGGCAAGAGAAGCCGTCACCATTAGAAACCGTCCCGTGCTGGGTCTTTCCTGGTCATCCGGCCACACATGTGCCTTGGCCGACTGTGGACTGGCACAGATGGGGAAGAGCGGGGTGGCCCTCTGGGTGGAGGGGGAAGACTTGTCCCATCTGCTGCGGAGCGCACCCCACTCGACCGTCCCCAGGTGTGCTGGTACTGGCTCCGCCCATGACCTTGGGCTGTAGGGCCCAAAGGAGGACCTCTTAAAAGGAGAGGGACAAGGGTCACATGCCTCTCCTCCCGGCTCCTGCCTGCGAGGTGGATTCGCTCCCCCTCAGGTCAGAGGACGACTTCTGCTGTCTACTCCCTTCTGTATTCGTGAATTCCCTCAATTTATATCTTAATAAATCCCTACTACCCATTTAATAGACTCACGTGGAGTGATCTTAACGCCCAGGTCAGGGCTGGTCAGCCGGGCAGACCTTGAGATTCGGACCACATCGGCCTGCTTCTGAGATCTCTACTTACTGCTTCAACTAAGGGAGGTCGCCCGCCCGGAGGAAGGGTGGAGGGTGCTGGGGTGCAGTTTAAACCAAGGTAGGTGTGGGGTGGAGCCCTGATCTCTTCCTTTTCTTTCTCAAAAACAGTGAAGCTTTATGTACTTAGAAGGAGGATAAACGCCAACAAAAATATTTTCCTGAAATTAAACTACTTGACCAGCAGGGGTCAGTGTTTTGATGATTTGGGGGTTTGGGGTTTTGGGGTTTTGGTATTTCTTTTTTAAACCTGGGAAGGAATGTTCCCAGGCTTCTACCAAAAGAGTTGGAGAAGCCGTGAACCCAAACAAGCCCTGGGGCCAGAGGGACCCTGTTTTATTAGAAAAGGCAAGGATGTGGTCCCTGTCTTCGCACTCTGTTGTTGACTGTACGCCTGTTCCTGTGGGGACAGGGGAGCTGCTGCACGCTTGAGCGCTGTGGAGATCTGACTGGAAAGGGCACTGGCGCCCACACCATGCCCCCAGGTGGCTGTCCCACTGTACCGGATGACGGTCAATCTCCCAGCCACGGGCCTCTGGTCAGCTCGAGTTGTGGCTGTGTTACTTCGTGGGGACTTAGAGCTGGCTCTTCGAAGAGGCTGAGCCCTTCCACGGAGGCCTCCTCCAAGAAGAGGTCCTGACATCCAAGCGCTCCGGCCGGCTGGCCAGGGTGTACTCTGAAGGCACACTGTGGAAGGCCTGGTCATCGGACGAAGACACCTGGAGTGACCCCGACGTGGCACTTGTGGCGGTGGGCGGCTTCTCAGCGTCAATGGGCCGGGTGTCCAGGTTCACAAGGTCCTGCTTCTCCATCTGGGAGCTCGCTATGGTCTCCTCCGTCTGGGACCTCTTTCCATAGTGGTGGAGTTTCTTCTTAGCCAGGATGGAGATCTTCCGTGGATTAAATATTGATTCTCTGTGGTTGAAGGGTAGGTTCTCTTCAGATGGGTTTGGAGACTCCCAGACCGTGTCCCCGCCACATTCTGCCGTGGGCCTGCGCAGGATGGTGCCCTGGGTGATCAGGTCTGCGTAGCCCTCACGGTGGGAGAAGGCGTAGCTGGATCTGCGGGCGGCAGTGCCCCGGCGAAGGTGCCTCACGGCCGGCTCCACGGCCACTTCCTCACTCGGGATCTCCTCCTCCTCTTCCTCCTCCTCCTGCAGAGCGTAGGAGACAACGGGGCGGGGGTGGGGGTGGGGTGGGGGGAGTTAGGGTCCCTTGTCCCCCATGGAGAACACACGGAGCTTCCCAACACTGGTCCAGCCAACTGGCATCTGACCTGGAAACAGATTCTGGACCAACTATCAGTCCTTCACAGGGACCCCAGAGACAGCAGGGTTGGTAAAGCCACTTGCCTCCAAAAGCCTGTTGACCCGAATAATCCACACATGGTAGTCCACACATGGTAGTCCACACATGGTATCCACACATGGTAGTCCACACAGTGGTAGTCTACACATGGTAGTCCACACATGGTAGTCCACACATGGTAGTCCACACATGGTAGTCCACACATGGTAGTCCACACAGTGGTAGTCCACACATGGTATCCACACATGGTAGTCCACACATGGTAGTCCACACATGGTAGTCCACACAGTGATAGTCTACACATGGTAGTCCACACATGGTAGTCCACACATGGTAGTCCACACATGGTAGTCCACACATGGTAGTCCACACAGTGGTAGTCCACACATGGTATCCACACATGGTAGTCCACACGTGGTAGTCCACACAGTGGAACCAGAGAACTAACTCCCAAAACCTGTCCTCTGACCTCCACAAATGTCCCACAGCATGGACCACTCATACTCCCACCCCATCCTCACTACATAAAGAAAAAAATGTGGATTTAAGAAGAGCCCTTCCTGGACTCTCCACTGGGCACATCATCAGTCTTTCCTTGGGACCTGACTGAGGACTTTATATCAGAAAACAAAATGTTTAAAATTTCTTAAACTTGCACGCCTTTAATCCCAGCACTCAGGAGGCAGAGGCAGGAGGATCTCTGTGAGTTCGAGGCAAGCCTGGTCTACAGAGTGAGATCCAGGCCAGCCAGGGCTACACAGAGAAACCCTGTCTTGAAAAACCAAAAGAGGGTTGGGGATTTAGCTCAGTGGTAGAGCGCTTGCGTAGCAAGCGCAAGGCCCTGGGTTCGGTCCTCAGCTCTGGAAAGGGAAAAAAAAAAAAAGTTGACTGCGTTAGGGCCGGTGGTGGAGGGAGATGTGTCTGGGGGTTGGAAGGGCCAGAGCACCCACATGGCAGCTCACAGCTGTCTCTAACTCCTGTTCCAGGTGAGCCGGTGCCTCCCTCCTCTGTGGGCGCTGGGCCCTCACATGGATGCAGACAAAACATCCACACACATAAGAAATAAAAAATAAATGAATCCTAATTTTCTTTTCAGCTGCCACGTTATCCTCATTTAAGGACAGTTTCTGGCTCTAAGCACATCAGAAAGTTGTACAACTGTTACTTCCAGAATATTCTGTCACCCCTAATGAAGCCTCATTCCCATGAGAGGTTACCTGCCCCCCACAGTCCCCGTCACCCACACTCCACTTCCCACCTCTGGGCTCCCCGTCATGGAGTCCCACACTGTGGCATTTGTGTTTGGGTCTCTCACTGACCACGGTGTCTCTGAGGTCCCTCCAGGCCGTGCCCTACTATCATTCTTTTTGGAGACTGAGCCATACTCCAGCACATGGCCGGGCCACACCTGACAGCCCACGGATGGATGGATACTGGAGCGACTTCCCATTTCACCTAAACCCTTCTGAAGCCGTCTCCCTCCCTCCCTGGGCAGGAACCCCGCTGTGTCAAGGAGTACCCTAAGATACACACCATGCTCAGGGATTTGGGCCTCGAGGACACTGGGAGTCCCTGGAGCACAGGGACTGTGACAGCTGGGAGGAGGGGTCGGTGGGGGTGTCCACAGCTCTGCCTCACCTTAAGCCGCAGTTTCAAAACAGTTTTGCGGATCACGCGAAAGGCCAGGACTGGTAGCGTATTCAGGGTCACGTTGAGCATGATCACCAGCAGGTTGGCAGGCTGGCTGAGCACATTGTAGTCAGCGACTGAAGACCAAACAGACAGGAGGCGTGAACACCAGCCCCCCCCAGCCACGGGGCACTACCCCGCCAGCTCCCCTCCTCCAGATGAGAGGTAACTGCCTCCTGTCCATCCCTCCCCTACACAATGGAGGCTCACACAGAAACGGGAAGGTCTTTGGCGAAATCTTGTACAACCACAGGCCCTGGGTGAGGCTTGTCATGAGGACGTAGGAGCCGAGGCTGAGCACGATGCTGCCCACACACAGGAGTGTCCAGTACTTAATGACAAGAATAACCTGCACAGGGAGCCAGGAAGTCAGCGATGGGAGGCAGGACGCGGAGCCCCGGGGTTCGGGGAAGTCAGCATTGGGGGCTGGGGCGAGTGTCCGATCTCCAGCACCCCTGTGGAAGGTGCTCGCCAGGTGGGACCGCACACGCCTGTCATCCCGGCCAACCTCTGACTGGATGGGAGACAGTGACCAAAATCTGCAAAGCCCACGGCCAGATAGCCTGACCACATACCCAGTTGTGACCATTTCCTTCCAGATTAAAGCATTTCAGCTGCAGGAAGGTAAACAACACAAAGTAGCTCCAGGAAGTCCCTGAAACTGACCAAATGCACTAGGCCTCTCCCTCACAGTGATCAATAATGCCACTGAGGCCAGCAGCCTGCCTGGAAGACACAAAACCAGCTGGGCTGCCTGAAGAGGTTTAGAACCCAAGTCACTTGGAAAGGCCACTCTGCAACTTGTCACACGCCTGCAGCTGTGCAGTGTGCTCCAGTTTTTGTGAGTTGTCACCATGCTGGTCGGGCTTTAGTGAGGCGGCCGTCTCTGAGTCACTTCTGTTCCCGTGAGCGACCCCTCACCACACTCCTGGAAGTGCCCATGAAACACATCAGTCCACCATGCTGGACTTTGGTGGATCTGCACTTTGGTCTGTCGTGGACTCCTGGTCTGCGGTGGGGAGACTGGTGTATCGTGTGTCCCCAGGAGGACTTGTCACATAACAGCAGCAATGCACAAGACTATGCCTCAATCGAAATCAGTTTCCAAGGGAGTCCTCTGACTTCCACGGCACGAGTACACACAGGCAGGCACATACCACACACATTCTAAAAGCATTCTTGAGTTGAGCATGATGGCACATGCCTTTAATCCCAGCTATCTGAAGGCAGAGGCAGGTGGATCTCTTTGAATTAAAGGCCAGCCTGGGCTACAGAGTTTCAGGTCAGTCAGAGCTGCATAATGAGACCTCATCTCAAACAAACAAACAAACAAACAAAAAGGTAAGGAGGAAAAGAAAAGACACAAAACACAAGACACCCAAGACTTTTTAGAGGGTGGCCTGAAGGGAGGGCTCAACAGTTAAGAGCTCGTGGAGAGGACCTGAGTTCAGTTCCCAGCTGTGGGGATACTTTGTTTGTGCTCTAACAAATAAAGCTTGCCTGGAGATCAGAGTGTGGAGCCAGCCACTAGTTAGCTGTAGAGGCCAGACAGTGGTGGCACACACCGGTAATCCCAGCACTTGGGATCGCATGCTTTTGATCCTAGTACTTGGGAGGCACACGCCTTTGATCTCGGAACTAGGGAGGAGGAACCTGGAAGTGACATGGCTGGGCCGAGAAAGGACTATAAGGTGGGAGGAGACAGGCGCTCAGCCCTTTCAGGCTGAGGAGTTGGTGAGGTGAGAGGTGGCTGTGTCTTGTTCCTTTGTCTCTCTGATCTTTCAGCATTTATCCCTAAAAAAAAGAAAGAAAGAAAGAAAGAAAGAAAGGAAGGAAGGAAGGAAGAAAGAAAGGAAGGAAGAAAGGAAGGAAGGAAGAAAGGAAGGAAGAAAGAAAAAGAAAAAAGAAAAAAGGAATGTAGAAATGACGGGATAAAGGGTAAATTATTGAATCTACTCTGAAAAGAAAAAGGGGATATAGATAGAATAAGGGGTAGATTATTGAATCTGCTTTTAAAAAGCAACTACTTGTTTTAAATAATTTTGCATTGATATGGACCTTTGTATATTGATACAAAGTTGAGATTATTTTTGTTAGAATATACAGTACGGCTGGAGAGGTGGCTCAGAGGTTAAGAGCACTGACTGCTCTTCCAGAGGACCTGAGTTCAATTCCCAGCAACCACATGGTGGCTCACAACCACCTAATGAGATCTGGCTCCCTCTTCTGGTCATACATGCTGTATACATAATAAATAAATAAATCTTTAAAAAAAAAAAAAAAGAATATACAGTACATACATTTCTAATCTTGTTCAAGGCATTGTACCTATACATCTCATTTAACAATGTAATGCAAATTGCTAGTCCTTGAAAGTTATTATTACAAACTATTTAGGATAATAAAGAAATGAAGGTTAAGAGTTAGTCACCTATTACAATTAAACTTGCAGTCATGTTAGGTATGTTTTCAAGGTCAAACAGATATATCTTATGTAGAGAGGTGATCTTCAAACACTTCAGAGATTTACAGAATATGGCATTTAAACTGTTTTAACATAGGTTTTTTGTTTTTTTTTTTTTTTTGACAGTGAGCCATGTCTGCTCCAGGCAGCACCAATCTACTTCAGAGAAGATGATGGGCACTGAAGAAACTCCATATGGAGTTCACTTTCTTTGTGGCAAAAGTTAGTAAATGGGCAAGAAACTGCCCTTGCCTCAACTGCTGACAGTATGCTGTCCAAACGGACAAGCAGGACACAAAAGAAAGGACTGCTGAACTTTGCCAAGACAAGGTAGGAAGGCCCTTCGGAAAATCCTGCTTCACAGATAAGTCTGTCAGATATGCCAGGCCTGTAGGCCGAAGATGGATGCCCCCACATTGCAGAGGAATCCTGGGTGACTGTCCAGGCAGCTGGCCGTTTCTGTCATTTCTCACATTTTTTGGAAGTCGCTTGCATGCACTTTCTACTTCTCAGGTCTCTGATGGAGTTGAAGACTTTATAGTTATAGTTTTCCTTGTTACCAGATTCAGAAAAGAAATTCACTAAGGAGGTGTAAAGTGTATAAGGTTGAGAGACATTAAATATATCTGGCTCCCGGTTTTTATTATTAAGACCAATTAGGATTCACGCTCCACCCAGCACCCATGTCAGCTGGCCCACAAGCACCTGTAACTCCAGCTCCAGGGGACATGATGCCCTCTTCTGGCTTCCGTGGGCCACTGAATGTGCACGTGCATGCGCGCGCGCGCACACACACACACACACACACACACACACACACGAGAATGAGAGAGAGAGAGAGAGAGAGAGAGAGAGAGTTAAAATGAAACAAATCTGTTTTCTGAGACAGGGTTTCTCTGTGTAACAGCCCTGGCTGTCCTGGATCTTGCTCTGTAGACCAGGCTGGTCTTGAACTCACAGAGTTCTGCCTGCCTCTGCCTCCCGAGTGCTGAGATTAAAGGTGTGCGCCACCGTCCTGGCGAAACAAGTCTATTTCTTTAAGAGGATTGAGTAAAAAGTCAGTGTGAGGCAGAGGTATCCATGGTTTCTCAGGAGTCATGGTTCCACCTACCTCCATGGTGATAGAAAGCAGCCCAGATATTGCCACCAGTACCCCAAAGGACTGGTAGTCACTGGAACTGCCGGACTTGGAGATGTCATGGCTGACCAGCACCGGTACGAAGAAGTTGATGACAGATGTGAGGGCACCGTGGACAATGGCTTGCAGGAAGATGCTGTAGTTGAACAGCTCATCTTTCTGGCCAGCCACATACAACTTGGGCATCTTTAGGCTCTTCTCGGCAGTCATGTCCTGGACAGGAGGCAGAGGCTCTTAGGGGGTCAGGAAGTGGGGGAGTCTGCAGGTAGGACTCAAAGAGCGTCTCCAGAAGTTCATTCAGCACGTGGTAACGCACTCAAACCAAATGGCCCAATTTTCTTCCCACCAAGATAAATAAGTAAATATGTAAAATTTAAATGTGGGATAGAATCAAAACCCTTGTCTCAGTCCCACCTGTCCTCTCTGGCAGCGTCACTCTAGGTCGTGAACGGGAGGAACAGCACAGAGCCTTCCTCTGGAACCCTCTTCCCATTACACAGAAGGCTGCATAGAAGATCTGGTTCTCACGGTGCCAGAACCTCTCCAGCCAGAGGCCCCCCTCCCGCAGACCCCACGAGACAGAGCTCTGGAAAGAGCAGGTGGCCTGCTGGGTGAAGAGACAGGACACAAGACCTGCCTGGCACTCACCTGCTCAAACAGACCGATGTACAGGACTGGGAGCGTGGAGTACATCAGGTTAAAGAGAGCCAGGAACCAGCCTTCATACAGGGGCTGCAAGGGAGACCAGACCTCACCAGGGGCCCCGCGGCCGGCGGCCGGCCGCCCGGGACAGGCGACAACAAGGACAGACGTCCAAGTCTGGCACTTTAGAGGTTCTACAAGCCAGTGGAGAGAATGAGCTTCTAGACTCTTCTAGAATGGCATCAGGTTTGATTCTGACTAATGGAGCTAGAAGAGACCCAGGGACAGCCGGCTCAGCTCTTCTCTTGATGCCAGACCTAACTGAGCTAAGAATAAACACCGGGAGCCCAGAGCCTGAGCACCCCAACCCTGGGGAGGCTGATGCAGGAGGATGTCCAGCCTGGGCTACAGTTGCTAAGTGCTCACCTTGCACTCACAAAGCCTTGGGTTTCACCCCAGCACATGTACTCAGCGGGGAGCCCCCAAGGCTCTGTGCACAGTAGGTCAGCACCCCGCCAACTGAGCTACAGCCCCAGGAACTCACTCTGTGTTCTGAAACAGGACTAACAACAACCTAGCTATATTTTGTTTTATTATTTTGGTTTCTCTGTGCAGCCCTGGCTGTCCTGGATCTCACTCTGTAGACCAGGCTGGCCTCGAACTCAGAGATCCACCTGCCTCTGCCTCCTTAGTGCTGGGATTAAAGGCGTGCACCACCTCCGCCCAGGCTTAACCTAGCTATCTTGAACCCACGGTAATCTTCGTGCCTCATCATCCTCAAAACTGTCACGATAGGTGTGCACCACCACACCTGATCTGCCCAGGTAGTCTTGGACTAGTGGCAATTCTCCTGCCTCAGCTTCCCTAGTGTCAGGATGACAGGCAAGGGACCATGCATCCTCCCGCCCTCCCCACACACACCTGTGCGGTGAAGCCGTTGAACAAGGAGAACCAAATCTGGGCCATCATGCTGGCCACCGTCTTGTAGAAAAAGTAACGCAGGAACTTGCAGACGCGCATGTAGGACCAGCGTCCATGCACAAGGAGCAGCCGCTGCAGGTAGCAGAACTGGGCCAGCACGTAGTCGCTGTTCTGAACGGCCTGCATGCCCTCCTGACCCGCGAGGCCCACGCCGATGTCTGCAGCTGCAGGGGCCATGGCCGCCGTTACCAGCCATCCTGGGCCCAATCCTCAGGCTCCACCCCCCAGGCACACCCCTCCCACCCTCACCCCCACCCCCTGCCTCAGGCCTGCCACCCACTCTTGATCATGTTCACATCGTTGGCTCCATCTCCGATGGCCAGCGTCACCACCTGCTGGTATTTCTTTACCAACGCCACCACCAGGGCCTTCTGCTTGGGTGTCACCCTGCAGCAGATGACAGCCTGGCATTTGGAGGCCAGGTCTACAAAGGCCCTCTCCCGCCGCTCTTCGAGGCTCTCGCCAGTCTTGGAGGTGACTGACGGGGATGGTGCCAGGGAGGACCCAAAGTTTCGAAACATCTGGGAGATCCTCCGCGCCTGGAGAAAGTCCATCCTAGACATCACCGGCTCCTGGTCGACCTCATCCACCACCGCATTCTGGACCAGAGCTCGGGGCTCCTTGCGCAAGGACAGGAGCAACTGATCCTGGGTGTCAGAGGTGGGAGACGGGATGGGGAAGAAGGGGCTTGGGTCACTAGGCCCGCATCACTGTCCTCGGCATGTCCCCCACCCCGTTTCACCAGCCCGGCTGCCCCTCGCCCCCAGTGACACTCACCAGGAACTCCCCATTGATGATCAAGGCCATGTTGTGCTGGGTCATCATCTTGAACGACCTGTGCTGTTCGCTTTCGTTCCAATAGTTGTCCAGTAAATGCCTGTTGGGACATGGGATGGATGGAAAAGTGGCGCCATCGTCCTACCCATGGGACGGTGTGAGGGTGGCAGGGAGGTCGACCTGCTTACTTGATGTCCTTATCTTCCATAATGATCATGTTCTCGGACAGCAGCTTGCACGCGAAGCCGATGTTCACCGCAGTCTCTGCAAACCCAGCCAGGTGCAGGCCCTTCGGCTCAGCACCAGATCCAGGAGCCCCGCCCCCGCGCCCGGAGGCCCCGCCCACCACGGAGGGCCCGGTCCCTTGCGGCCTCCTCCCCCCACCTCCCGGCTGGCCGCAGTGATTGGTCCGGAGCGAATGCTGTCATAACAGGGCTGGCCAATCAGAGGGAGGCCTGGGACTTCAGCCGCTGGGCCTAGGGAGTCTGAAAGGGTTGCGGATGCGAGAGATACCAGGGAGCTGGGATAGAGTTGGGATCCTGAGGCCCACCACACTTTAACACAAAATGTCAAATTTGAAAGTCAGAAGCAAAAAGTCAAAAAGAAAACAAAACAAAAAATAACCAAAAATTAAAACCTCAAAAATTATCTATACATGGGTACGAGGGAGCGCCTCAGCGCTGACCTGGAGGCCCACAGGGGGCCACCTCAGGGCAGGTGTGTGAAGGGGTCCCCACCCGGCTGTGTGATGGTCACGACGAAACTCTCCCGGAGCACCGGGGTTGCGCGAGGCACGTGTCCCACTCCTGGGGACAGCGCCCCAGGTGCAGCAGAGCCGGGGACCCACCTGGCTTGTCCCCGGTCAGCACCCACATTTTAATGTTCCCCTTCTTGAGGCAGTTGATGGTCTCAGGCACGCCGTCCTGCAGCTTGTCTTCAATGGCTGTGGCTCCCAGCAGCTGGGGGGCAAGCACAGGGTTAGACCACAAGACCCAGGTCCAAGGAGCCCAGCCGGCCGGTCCCCACCCTCCCGGCCCACTCACCTGGAGGTTCTGTTCCATCTTGTTGTACACCTGGTGCAGGGCCTGCGCACGGTTCTGCAGCATGAGGGCGGCCTCCTGGTGCTCAGGTTCCCACTGTTTATAGGCATCCTCCGCCACCTCCTTGTATGCCAGGCACAGGGTGCGCAGGGTCTGCTCTGCGAAGGCCTGAGGCAGCCGGACTATGAACACCTGACCACCAGTCCTTAGGGTCCTGCTTATCCCCAGGGTCACCAGCGCCCTCGTCCCTCTGGACCTTTGCACAGGCGGCACCCTCTCTGCTAATACCCTCCTCATGCATGGCTCAGACAATTCTTTCTTTCTTCCTTTTTTGGTTTTCCGAGACAGGGTTTCTCTGTGTAGTTTTGGTGCCTGTCTTGGAACTCACTCTGTAGACCAGGCTGGCCTCGAACTCACAGAGATCCACCTGCCTCTGCCTCCAGAGAGCTGGGATTAAAGGCGTGTGCCACCACTGCCTGGCTCCAATTCTTTCTTGAGACTTGATAGCCCAGGCTAGCCTGAGTTCCTCACCCTCCTGCCTCAGATCTCCAGAGCTAGGCAGGTGTGTGTGTCTACACTCCAGCTGCTCAGTGGATTCTAAGGTTCCCCCACACACACACAGACACACCCTTGTAATCCACCCAACTCAAGGTCCCGGTTCCAGGACTCCTCCTAACATCACCATGGGGAGGGGACACTTTTGACCCCTAGCATCCTTCAGGGCTCTCTCTCCCTTTCAGGCCCTTGGGCAGATTTGAAACATGTTTACTCCTGAAGGCCAGGGAAAGGGTGCCTATTTGCTTCTCGTGTCCCTCTATCCCATAAGGGCCCCGGGAACTTTGACCACAGCTATTGGCTGACTGGGGTGGTGCAGTCAGGCTTGACTGTCAACTGGGTCTCCATTGTGACGGGCACCTCAGACAGGTTCTTCACTCGGCCTCAGTTTACCCACCCACTCTATGGAAAGGTGATCCATCTGATTGAGCCCCTGGACTCTGGGTCTTCATTTTGAAGGACCCGAATCCCCTCTCCCCACAGCAGGGGGTACCTGAGAACCCTCAGCAAAGCCCTTGGACACACAGACACCCCCAGCCCTGCAGGTTAGGGACTGAGGGCAGGACAGCTCTGAGTGAGAGAGGGGCCTGGAGGGGGTTTACGGCTGTGACTGGAGGGTTCAAAGAATGACAGACAGAGGCATCACCAGAGCGTGTGCAGAGGTCCACCTGCCGCCCGAGCTCAGAGAATGTGCAAGTGTTGGCGGGACAGCGGGGACAGCCCAAGGGACACAGGCCATCGGAAGTCAAGACACATCCTCCAGCACTGAGTCAAGGAAACCCGGAGCCCAGCCGAGGTTGGGAAGGGGCCAGGTGAAGGGGGCATCTGAGGTCGGAGCCCAACCTACCCTCGGGGTATCCCTGTGTAAAGTAGAAAGACACTGAAGAGTTCAGCGCCTCTCGGCTTCTGTGTGGGTGGGGGTGGAACAGGGTAAACACGCGCGATGAGCAACCTGACCAAACAGACGGACAGACGGACGGCCTCAGTCTGCACCCGCACACACTGGCCTCTCCCAGCACACTTACAGCCAAGACTTCCTCTGTGGTGGCCTCCATGACACCCTTCTTGTGAAGACGCTCCAAGATGACTGTGTCTGCACCCTTGGTGTAGAGGCAGATGGAACCCTCTGGGTTTCGGACTGTGGGGGGAGGGGTAAGGCCCTGATGTCTGCTTGCCCACTGCCACAAGGCACAGGGGTGGCAGGGAGGAGCCTGGGGCTCACCCAGCACTGACATCCGTTTTCGAACGCTGTTGAAATCCATCATGGCCAGAACCTGGTAGACCCGTTCCTCCCCCAGCTCCACCAGGGTGATGGTGTCCTGGGTCCGAGACAAAAACACGTATCCAAAGTTCCTGGCAGCGGTAACCAGTGCTTCTTCATCAGGGGAAGCCGCCTGATACAGCAGCTGATCTGACCGATAAAGGGGGGTGTGGGTAAGAAGGGGTGAAGGGTGTGGGTAAGAAGAGGTGGGGGGGTAGGGTGAGGAGGGGTGGGGGGTGAGGGTAAGAAGGGGTGAGGAGGAGGGGGAGGGGTGAGGAGGGGCGGGGGGTGAGGAGGGGCGGGGGGTGAGGAGGGGTGGGGGGTGAGGAGGGGCGGGGGTGAGGAGGGGTGAGGAGGGGCGGGGGGTGAGGAGGGGCGGGGTGAGGAGGGGTCAGGAGGGGCGGCCAGCCATCTCCAGCCCCTTAGACAGGCTCGCACAGCAGACCCTAACTGCAGCTCCCAGGCGGTGGGGCGCCCAGCCCTGGTGACCCCGGTGACCCCAGTGACTCCGGTGGCCCCGGACGCCGCCCACCGGGCCGCACTCACTGTCCTTCTCCTGGACCATCACGGTGTGGCAGATGGCCAGCAGGCGCCAGAACTCCTGCACCGCCCTGTCCTGCTGGCCTCGCACCAGGGACTCCAGCTCCTTATTGTAGAACTGGAGTTTGCCGTCAGCGAACAGGTTCCAGGCATAGGGGTTCCGCTGGGGGACGGCGGGGTGCAGGCAGGCAGGGTCAGGCCTCTGCCACACACCCCATCCAGGCCTACCCACGCTCTCCACCGAGGCAGGGTCCACAGGGCTCACCTTTCGGAGAGTACCATGCTCATCATCCGAATCTGGGGAAAGAACCAGCTTCAGGATTCGGCTTCCCCGGGAGGCCACACTTTTGGGATCCCCTGGTTCCTGCCCCTGCTTCCAGGGGACACGTTACACATTATTACTGAGCTAGGGTTCTGAGTTCAGGAGTTCGTTAGGAGATCCCCTAGGGCAGCCTCACTAGGAAGCTGTGGGGGCGGGGCGGGGCGTCACCGTAGACTTGGCCGTTGATACAGCACTTCTTGAAGGTCATGATGTTCTGGGTCAGCGTCCCGGTCTTGTCTGAGAAGATGTACTGCACCTGACCCAGCTGGTCGTTGAGGCTGGTGCTGCGGGCCTTGGCCGGCATATCCAGGGGCTCATAGTACATGTTGAGGTCCCAGTTGATGAAGAAGCTGTTCCCCAGGTAGATGAACTCGGCACTGCAAAGGGCCATGCTCAAGTCAGGTTTGCTGCAAGTCCACACCCTGTGGAGAGGGACCCCCAAGGCCTGCCCAGGAGCTTACATGATGAACATGGCCATGGGCACCATGACGCTGAGCAGGATGAGGAAGCCCCAGAAAATGAAGAAAATCTCCATGGCCTCCATGCGCTGGTGCAGCGCCGACACATAGTAGTGTTTGCCTTTGAATTCTTTCACCGTGAAGGTGAAGCCCAGTGCTAGCAGCAGGGAGCCGATCACCAGGGACACAGAGATCTGTGAGGAGGATGCAGATGGGTGGGGCCCTCACATGGGGTCCAGCAGACATGGGGATTCATCCAGGAGGAGCCTGGGGTAAGGGAGGGCAAGAGGGCTCTCTCGGGGTCCTAGTCCGGCTTAGGAGCTCTTTGTCTTTAATTAAAGCTGGCCTCTGAGTCCTGACCTCCTGCATGAGGCTACCACAAAACATAACACAAAGGAGCCCAGGGCGGGTCTGTCACCTTAGTGCTGGGTACAGGCGTGTGTGTGTGTGTGTGTGTGTGTGTGTGTGTGTGTGTGTGAGGGGGGTGAGGAGGTAACAGGGATCCAGGGCATCTGCAGAAGAGTGGAGTCATCACCTCACTCTTCAGGGTCCCACAGGCTCTCCTGGAAGCCTTACCAGGACCACCAGCTTGTTCATCAGCAGATCCAGCTTGGTCCTCTTCAGATGAATCTTTCCACAGTTCTTCATGATCTTTGTATCTAAACCTGCAAGATTTATTTCCATCTGTCATATACCTGCACACCATTCAAATGTCCACTCATCTATCCATCCACCATCCATCCACCCATCCATCCATCCATCCACCATCCATCCATCTACCCACCCACTCATCCATCCATCCATCCACCATCCATCCATCCACCCACCCATCCATCCACCCACCCATCCATCCATCCATCCATCCATCCACCCATCCACCCATCCACCTATCCATCCACCCACCCATCCATCCACCCACCCATCCATCCACCATCCATCCATCCACTCACCCATCCATCCACCATCCATCCATCCACCATCCATCCACCCACCCATCCATCCACCCATCCACCCATCCACCTATCCATCCACCCACCCATCCATCCACCCACCCATCCATCCACCATCCATCCATCCACTCACCCATCCATCCACCATCCATCCATCCACCATCCATCCACCCACCTATCCATCCACCCACCCATCCATCCACCCACCCATCCATCCACCATCCATCCACCCATCCACCTATCCATCCACCCACCCATCCATCCACCCACCCATCCATCCACCATCCATCCATCCACTCACCCATCCATCCATCCATCCATCCATCCATCCATCCATCCACCAATCTATTCACTCACTCACCTGTCCATCCTTCCTTTCCTCTACACAGCAACATTTTATTTTCTCAGCGTCAACCAGAGTGTTGACCACTAGTCTATCTGACAATACCCAGGGCCCACATCATGCAGGCT
This sequence comes from Peromyscus eremicus, assembly GCF_949786415.1. NCBI lineage: Eukaryota > Metazoa > Chordata > Mammalia > Rodentia > Cricetidae > Peromyscus > Peromyscus eremicus. The sequence goes on along the minus strand of NW_026734286.1, from coordinate 10,854,575 downwards.
TTGGGGTCCCTCATCAACTTCAGGGTTCTCCCTCAGTTGCCCAATCCAGAGGCCCATGTGCTGTACCAGCGTAGATGACCAGGCCGTAGCAGGTGTCTGTGTTGCGGATCTTGCAGCCACGCAGGAGGAGGTTCCCGATGTCCAGTGGGTACTTCCTGCTGTTCCACTCCAGGCTCCCCACAAAATCATGCATCCGGCTGTTAGGCCCCTCACACGTCACCGTACCTGTGGGACCCGGTAAGCAGCAGCCACATGGCCTCAGCATTGGTCCCGGGCCTGCGGCTTCCTGCCACATTCCTGTCTCTACCCAACTCAGGCCACCCTACTGGGTCCACACTCCCTCCTGGCACCCCAGCACCATCTCTCAGCTTCCTCTGAAATGCTCCAAAGTCGACCATCAGGGCCTCAGGACTTTTGCATATTCTGTTCCTGCCACCCGATCACCCTCCCCTTTCCAGCCCCTTCCCTTGCGTCTGAATCTTGGATGAATGTCATTGCAATGTTCATGCCTTCAACGACATCAGTGTTTGTGAGGCGCCCCTCCTCAGCCATCTCTGTGACCTTCACAGGCCTGCAGAGAGATGGTCCACAGCAGGCAGGAAGACAGCCCTGCTCAACGCAACTCAGCAGCCAGTGCTCGCTCAAACTTCTGGAGTCTTACCCCAAGTGATTTATTTTAGGCATGTTTAAGCATGGCACAATTTGGTGAAAATTTATTCTAATGATGATTAACTCAATCCTCTGTGCACAACACTGCACACATAAATACCCTTGAGGGATGGGCTTACATTGAAACTCTTTGTGAAACCCATAAAGATATGTTCTAGAAAGGTAATGGTGCACGCCTTTGATCTCAGCACTCGGAGGCAGAGGCAGGCAGATCTCTGTGAGTTCGAGGCCAGCCTGGTCTGCCGAGGGAATTCCAGGACAGGCACCAAAACTACACAGAGAAACCTTGTCTGAAAAACAAATGTAAGATTCTTTTTAAAAATCAACAAAATGAAGAAAAGATAAATCTGAGGACTTGGCTCCAGCAGAAGGCAACCTCACCCATGATCCTCTGCTGTCTTAAGAGCCCAGGGCCTAGTGGTCATGTGTGACCCGTCGGGGGACAGGCACAGAGGACGGGCAGGGTTCAGCACTTTCCCTGGAGCCCAGACACCTAAGGGTGTTTGTTCAGCATGGACAATATCTTGGGGCCCTGACTTGTTGACCACCCAGCATTCCAGCAGGGGGCAGCACTGTCCTTCAGAGGAGGAGACCCAAAGATCAGGGAGGCTTGCCCTGGGATGCTCTGCCACGCCCCTCCCCCTCCTCACACGGTCTACTCCGGAACTTTCTCCTCCTCACCTGACACACTAAAGGAGCGTGTACCATGTGCCAAGTGCTAGACCCTGCAGGCCCTAGGGTCACTGCATGATGGAGGCTGGAGGAGGCACAGGGGTCTTGTGCTCACAGAGAAGCACCAGGAAAACCTGGATGTGAAGCACATAAGTTCTTCCTTAAAGGGAGTGAATGCAACCCCTGTTCTCCGCCTAGAAGACTGGAGCGTACATGCTCACCAGCGGTGACCTTTGGGCTCTCTGGCTAGAGACCTCACTGAATCCTTCTCCCACCCCTTACTACAACTGTCTTTTCTTAGCCAAGCTATAGAATGTATCTTTTGTTTTGTTTTGTTTTTGTTTTTTTCGAGACAGGGTTTCTCTGTGTAGCCCCGGCTGTCCTGGATCTCATTCTGTAGACCAGGCTGGCCTCGAACTCACAGAGATCCTCCTGCCTCTGCCTCCCCAGTGCTGGGATTAAAGGCATGTCGGACTTTAAATTTTTAGTTACACATCTTTGTACAGGTTTGGACACATGTGTGCAGGAGCCTGTGGAGCCTAGAGGCTCTGGGTCCTTGGAGCTGGAGTTACCGGCTGTAGTCAGCTAGTGAGAACCACACTCAGGTCTTCTGCAAGAGTAACAAGTGCTCTTAACCTCACCAGCCCTCAAACCTGGGATCCTCCTGCCTCAGCCTCCTGAGTGCTAGAAATATTGTTAAGTTCTAAAGAAGATTAGAGAAACCAAGCCAGTGTGCTGTGGCTTGAGAGAACATGCACGTCTACATCACTGAGAGCAAATTGCCTTTGCACTAAGACACGAAAAAGATAAAACCTCTTAATTGGCCTTACAAAACGACCGTGAAAACACCCGTGTCTGCTTGCCGAGCAACAGCAAACGTCACACCAGCCCGGGAACATTCCTGTGGTAGGGAAGGAACTGCGGGTGTGTAGGGTGTGGGGTGGGGGTCCCTTCCCATGGTGGCAGCATGGTAGAAGGGCCACAGGCTGGCAAAGGCACAGGACTGGCGCTGAGCTGTGCGGGACCCACCCACCATCCATCCTGACCCAGCAAAGAGGCGTAGAGAGGCACACAGGGCCCCCATCCCCTCACCCTGGAAGGAAGCCATCTTCTTCGGGCTCGTCAGCTCATGGTGCGTGACCGTCAGAGCCTGTCTGAACTTCAAGTTGGTCTCTCTGGGGACGAGAGCGGGGTGAAAAGTCATGGAAACGTGGCTGTGGATGACACCCTGCAGTGAGAAGCTGTACGCCCTCCAGGCCCTTGACCACTTTTGCTGAGCACCTACTGTATGAACAGAAGATGAGCCCAGAGAGGGAGTGTGCCTTGTCTGAGGCCACACCTGCCCATGGGTCCAGGCTGGGCCTAGGCCATCTGGCCTGGGTACAGACACACTGGTGCCCTGAAGGCTTAACTGGACTATCTGGCTGTATTTAGCCACAGGGGAAGCAGGGTTCCTCTGTCATCCAAGCCCCGAGGGAAGCCACGGCTTCTTACCCATCAATGTCTGCAGTTTCCACGTAACATAGGCTACTGGGCTCTGTGCTGGCCAGCAGGAGCAAGTCAGCCTGGGGTGGAGCGGGGAGGAGTCAGGACTGCTGGAGGGCCCTCCCCCAGGGGCGCTCACGGTGGGGGCGCTCACCGGGACGATGCTGTCCTTGCTGAGACACACCACATCCCCCACACACAGATTCTTCCATTTCTTCCACAGGAAACTACAAGGCGGGATGCGGTGTCATGGCTTGTGCCCCAGGTGCCCAGCCTCACTGGACCGCAGTGGCCACCTCTGCTCCTGCTGAGCCTCCATCCTGCAAGGCTCAGCTCAGCAGCCACTGCCCCAGGAAACCTTCCCCCGCCTGCTTATGTCCCCACACGGGGTCCATGTCTCCACACAGTGCTCTCCAGGCCCCCATTCATGTCCTCCTTAGCCTTTCCTCCAGGGGCAGCCCTGTCTCAGCTCCATCATCCACAGAGCCAACTGTCAGGTCCCCATCCCAGAGCCAACACCCAGCATGGTAGACAGCAGGTTCCTAACTAATGCAACCCTGGGCTCTGGTCAGACTCAGCTGGGATGTACACTGTGTGTGTCCTGGTCACATATTTTGTCAACTGGATGCCAGAGCCATCTGCGAGGAGGGACTTCCAGCCCAGAAAACGGCCCAACATGTTGGCCCGTGGGTGTCTTTGTGGCATTTTCTTGATGAATGATTGATGTGTGGGGAGGGTCCCGCCCCGCCCACTGTGGGCGTGGCCGCTCCTGGGCTGGTGGTCCTGGGAGCAAGTCCTTGAGCAGTGTTCCTCCACAGCCTCCCCATCCATCCGCTCCCACCTCGAGTTCCTGCCCGACTTCCCTCAGGGTGGCCGTGGCCGTGAGGGAAAAAAACCCTTGCCTCCCAAGTCGCTTTTGGTCATGGCGTTTACCACAGGGACAGAAACCAAACGAGGACAGTGTGGGAGGAGCTAGCCCCCCAGTGGCCTCCCAGCACGGGTCAGAGTCTCCTTGTCCCAGATGTCGCCCATCCCTGTGGTGGCTGTCAGCCTCACCTCTTCCCTCTCAGGATCTGGCAGGGCCTGTTGTTGACAATCTTATCGCTCCTGTGTCGACCCTGGACCGACAGAATGAGAGTCAGAGAGCTGGCTGGTCCCCTGTCCCCACTCTGCCCGGGTCCCCAAGACAGAGAGGCAGAGCCAGGCAGGCAGTGCCCCCTGGGGCACGCTCTGCTTTCTGTGTGTGGTCTGGGGACAGTCCCTGGCCATCGCCAACCTAGCCTCACTCACAATATCATCCACCAGGTCGCGGGTGGCTCGGATCACAAGGAGGCAGAGGAGGGGTGCGAAGAGCGTGAACCAGGGCAGCGTGGAGATCTCAGGGATGCTCTGTGGGTACCAGGAGGTCACAATGGCCTCTACCCTACCCTCCTCAGACCACCCTGACCCCCCTTTCCTCTTCTGTCCCCTCCAGGGAGCAGCCCCAGCCCCCTGCCCCCGACCCTTCCTAGACTAACTCTCCACAAGTCTCCGCAGACAGAGTCACGGTGGGCGGGGCCTGGCTGACTCCTCTGCACACAGCAGGTGCTCAGTACAGGTTTTGTAATTTGATGGGTAAAAGCAGACCAGAAATGCGGTGCTGGGCTGGTGGGGTGCACCTGAGACACTGTTCGCAGCTGGGAGGGGGCACCTCCACTTAGGGCACACCCCTCAGGCAGCATCCACCAGGTGGGTGGGGCCGAGGGAATTCTGTGAAGCCCTACAGTTGGCCCTGGGAAGCTAGAGGGTTGTGCCTTCCTGAACCTGCAACAGCATTTCCTGAGCACTGTCTGGACGTAAGACTTAGGCAGCACTTGCTGAGGGCCTGCTGAACACAAGGCCCCAGGGCAGTGTGGGCTGGATACAAACTCTCCCATGCACCCACCTTCGGCGTTCAGCAGTGCGATGCCCCTCCTGCATGCCAGGGACTGGGCGGCTAGCACGCAAGAGGGGAGGTAAGAGGGACTTTCGCCCACCACACAACCAAGAGTGCAAGAGTCTTCAGAGAGATGCCCCCACCCAAGGTAGCCCCTGTGAGCCTGAGGCCCGCCTCGCCCCGCCCACACCTCATTCACCAGCCCCGCCCACACCTCACCCACTAGCCCCGCCCACACCTCACTCACCAGCCCCGCCCTCGCCCCGCCTACACCCACTCACCAGCCCCGCCCACACCTCATTCACCAGCCCCGCCCTCGCCCCGCCCACACCTCACCCACTAGCCCCGCCCACATCTCACTCACCAGCCCCGCCCTCGCCCCGCCCTCACCTCATTCACCAGTCCTGCCCACACCTCACCCACTAGCCCCGCCCACACCTCACTCACCAGCCCCGCCCTCGCCCCGCCTACACCCACTCACCAACCCCGCCCACACCTCATTCACCAGCCCTGCCCTCGGCCCGCCCACACCTCACCCACTAGCCCCGCCCACACCTCACTCACCAGCCCCGCCCTCGCCCCGCCCTCACCTCACCTACCAGCCCCACTCACACCTCACCTACCAGCCCCGCCCACAACTCACCCACCAGCCCCGCCCACACCTACCCACTAGCCTCACCCTCGCCCCGCCCACACCGCACTCACCAGCCCCGCCCCGCCCCGCCCACACACCGGCCCCGCCCTAGCCCCGCCCACATTCACCAGCCCCACCCCCACACCGGCCCCGCCCCCGCCCCGCCCACACCTCCGCCCCGCCCCGCCCCGCCCACCTGCAGGATGATGATGATAAGGAAGTACAGATTGGACGTCCGGTGGAACTGCTCAAACAGGTTCAGAGGCAGAAAGGAGAAGACGTTGTACTTGGCTGTGTGGATGGCGTTGCTCTAGAACGAGAGCCAGCAGCCGTCGGCATGCGACGCTGCCGGTACCTGGCTGCCGCCCGTGCCGCCCTGCAGGCTCCCAGGAGGCAGCGTCCATGAAGCATACGCCAAGCCAACACTGAATGCGTGCGTGCCTGCAGGCCTCTGGCCAGCACTGCGGGCCTTAGGAAGCACAGCGCTTCCGTCGGCATTGCTGAGCAGCTGCGAGGTCTTGACGGAGCAGATGAACGCAAGGCCTCCAGCGGGCGATAAGGAGGCCTACTTAGTGCAAAGCCATGGAGCTGGATTAGCTCACAGGGAAGGAGGTGAAATCAGGGACTTGAAGAGAACAGACATCACTGTCATGATAAAAATAAGGATGGCAGTGGCAGCAATGCCCGGTAGCATAGGCCTGTCATCCTAGCACTCGGGAGGCTGAGGCAGGAGCCTGCCTGGCTGACAGAGGGAACTGAAGGTGTGCTCAGGGGTGAGGCCCCGCCCAGAATCCCCAAGTGAGGGCTGGGAGCGTGGTCAGGGTGGAGCCCCGCCCAGAATCCCCAGTGAGGGGTCTGGGGGCGTGGTCAGGGTGGAGCCCCGCCTAGAATCCCCAGTGAGGGTCTGGGGGCGTGGTCAGGGTGGAGCCCCGCCCAGAATCCCCAGTGAGGGGTCTGGGGGCGTGGTCAGGGTGGAGCCCCGCCTAGAATCCCCCAGTGAGGGGCTGGGGGCGTGGTCAGGGTGGAGCCCCACCCAGAATCCCCCAGTGAGGGGCTGGGGGCGTGGTCAGAAGGCCTTTGGTTCCCTTGCTAATCCTGCAATAAATTCCCTAGCTCTAGGAAAGCCGAGGCAGGAGGATGAGGAGTTACCTAGTGAGATCTCCGGGGTGGATCCCGGCACAGCACGGGCGGGGGCGACTCACCTTGTACTTCTTCTGTCTCCAGCACAGGAAGCCCTTCGTCCTGAACTGCTTGTGGTAGGCGCGGTTGTTGGCCCTCACCTCCCAGGTGAACGCTGCGGGGGACAGGCGGGCGACAGGCGCTGCTGCTGCTGCTGCTGGAGCTCCGCCAGGGACAACCGCCAGCAGCGCCTGTCGCCCTGGAGCCTGAGGGCTAACAGGCCCCCAGGGGCCCAGGCACAGCGATGCCCATCTCAGGCCGGGAACTGGTAAACACCAGGACTGGACAGACGAGCCGCGGGGGGGCCAACGGTCCCGAGCCGGGAGGCGGGTCACAGGGGCGGTGACAGGGGCACTCTGGTCCCCCAAGCCATTTCCCTCGGGGAGCAGGGTCCCAGGAACTCCATGGTCGCCCCATTCCGGGTGTGGTGTGGGCTGGGGGCGCAGCCGCTCCCCAGCATCTCCCTCCCCAGCCTGCCTTACTGCTGACTGACGCGGGACTGCACCTGTGTCTTTGTCCTCCAGGTCTCCCCCAAGGTGAACGTCATCCATGCTGGTGGGGCTGTGGGATTGGAGAGAGAGAGCCCTAAGCCACAATCACCCTCGCCCGTAGTGCTTCCCAGGGCTGCCGTCTCGGCCCTCGGGATCTAGGGGCCTGCTAGGCCCGTAATCCCATGCCTGGGAGGCGGAAGCAGAAGGATTGCTGAGTTCCAGCACAGCCTGGGGTGCTAGCAAGGCCTCGTCTTGGGAAAAAACCAGAGGCTGGAGCGGAGCTTACTGGAGAATCTCTCTCACCACTCACACAGCCTACATCCCCCGTTCACAGCTGGCCACCCGGGGTGGGGGACATCACTGCCGAGATGCCTCCAGCCACGGTGAGGAAGCCGTGGCTGCCCGTCCTGGCCCACCTGCTTCCTCGAGCGCGGCCCAACCGTGTTCAATCCATGTTCACTGACCGCACGGGGCCAAGGGTTATATGTGCGACATCATCCCACAGCCTCTTTGTATGAGCATAGAGCCACTTAAAAACAGATCTGGCCTGGTGTGGTAGCTCATGCCTTTAATCCTAGCAGTGGGTGTCTGTGGTCTGGCCTGGGGGCTGCTAAGTGTGGTGGCTCACGTCAACCTAGCCTTCCGACAGTCCATCTTTTGAGTCAGGGTCTCACTGTGTAGACCAGGCTGGCCTTGAACTCATGATTCTCCTGCCTCAGCCTCCTGGAGTAGCTAGGATGACAGGGCTGTGCTACCACACCTGGCTAGTCTGGGAACTTGAGCCTGGCATTGTAACCGGGGACCTGGGTCCCCACTGTAATCTGTACTAATTGTGCCCAGGCGACCGGCAGCTGCCTCCATCACCCCGGCAGCTCTTCATCCCCCACACCCCCAGCACTCCAGCAATCTCCTAGCTTCACCCCCCACACCCCCAGCACTCCAGCAATCTCCTAGCTTCACCCCCCACACCCCCAGCACTCCAGCAATCTCCTAGCTTCACCCCCCCACACCCCCAGCACTCCAGCAATCTCCTAGCTTCACCCCCCACACCCCCAGCACTCCAGCAATCTCCTAGCTTCACCCCCCACACCCCCAGCACTCCAGCAATCTCCTAGCTTCACCCCCCACACCCCCAGCACTCCAGCAATCTCCTAGCTTCACCCCCCACACCCCCAGCACTCCAGCAATCTCCTAGCTTCACCCCCCCACACCCCCAGCACTCCAGCAATCTCCTAGCTTCACCCCCCCACACCCCCAGCACTCCAGCAATCTCCTAGCTTCACCCCCCACACCCCCAGCACTCCAGCAATCTCCTAGCTTCACCCCCCACACCCCCAGCACTCCAGCAATCTCCTAGCTTGCCCAGTTGTCCCCATCCCCCATCCACAACAGCCCCCCCCCTCCCTGATAGGTAGGTTCCTCACCCTTCAGGTCTCATTCTGTACTTCCCAGACCGGCCCGTCTGGATCCTTCGCCTCCTAGGGGCTTCCTGAGTAGCTGGGATGTCCCCCATCCTGCCTCTGGTCACCTCTACAACTGTAGTGTTCGGCATCTCCCCCAGGGACAGGGACTGTTGGTGTCTGAGTCATGTGTGTCCCCAGGGCTTCTTGGGGCAGGGCATCCTCCTGGCTCAGCGCCAGCCCTGTCCTAGGAGACTGAGCCCTGCCTTGCCCTGATTATCAGAGGGAAACTGAGGCTCGGGAAGGGGGTGGGAGGGACGGGGTGAGGAGACCCGTGGGGCAGCTGGGATTCTAGGGGACTCATTAGTCCAGTGGATCTCAACCTTGCTGATGCTGTGACCCTTTAATATAGTTCCTCCCAACTACAAAACTTGTTAGTATTTTTTTGTTTTGTTTCTTCGAGACAGGGTTTCCCTGTGTAGCCCTGGCTGTCCTGGATCTCGCTCTGTAGCCCAGGCTGGCCTTGAACTCAGAGATCTGCCTGCCTCTGCGTCCCAGTGCTGGGATTAAAGGTGTGTGCCACCACCGCCCGGCTCCATTATTTTGTTGTTACTTCATAGCTGTAATTTTGCTATTACTGTGAATCGTAATGTCAATATCTGTGTTTTCCGATGGTCTTAGGCGACCCCGATGGGTCTTGACCTATAGGTTGAGAAGTGCTGCTCCAGTCAAGAGACACCCTCTCCAAAGCGCATCTAGGACAGGAACACCGCCCACTCACAGACACCCGTGGGCAGTGTCCCCCAGTACCCACAATGCACAGCCCTAAGAAACTGTCTAATGGTCACCAGACTGTCCCGTCCGTAACCCCCAACGGGGCGCCATCTCCTGCCCCCAGTGCTGACACCCCAGCCCCGTGACCCGCAGAGCCCAGAGAGGTCACACAGATGCCCTGGGAGCTCGTGAGCGTCGATGCTCACCTGAGAGGGCCGGGCTTGGTGGGGCCGGGCTGCCTAGGGCGGGCCGCCTGCGGCGTCCAGGGCCGCCGATGTTGTGGAACTGTTAGCCTGGTGCCAACGGGTCTGAAACGGGCGGCGCGGGCTCGGGGGCGGGGCATCGAGAACGGGGCGGGGCCTACCCGGACCTTAGGGTCGGGGGCAGAAGGGAGGGGAAGGGGGCGGGACCTGGAGAAGGGGGGGACTTAGCTGGGTGGCCCGGGGGTAAGGGTCCGGTGTTGTGGGCGGGGCCATGCCTTAGAGCTAGGCGGGGCGGCTCCGGGCCTTGTGGGCGTGGCCAATCTCGTGTCGGGGCCGTGCTTGTGGGTGGGGCAAGAATGGACTGGGCCGGGCATCATGGGTGGAGCCCCGGCTTCCAGGGCAGCTCTCTGCCTGGTGGGTAAAGCCACGCCCCGTGGGTGGTGTCACGTTTCGTGGGTGGAGCTATGTCTCATGGGCAGAAGCGCGCGTCATGGGGTAGGGACGAGCGGGTAGGGACCGAGAAGCCTTGCTGAGAGGTCAGGCTGTGGGGCAGGCAGGGGTCTGGAGCAAAGGCTGGCCTCAGGACAAGACCCACAGGTTCTCCTGTCCTTTTGGATGGCCTTTGGGAGATCTCCTACCCTGACTTACACAGGGGAAGGGGGCAATCACAGTGGAGACAGCCGCCCCTCCGCGCAGGCATACACAGGGCCTGAGGCTGTCAATGCCGAGCCAGGGGTAGCTAACAGAAAGGTCCTTGCAGGCTGGCCTCCTGCCCGGGGGAAACCTCCAGGGTACCTTGACATGTCCTGGGCAGGGCATAGGCAGACACACACATCAAAGCACCCAAGACAGACACTTGGACTCTTGTGAATACATCGGCACCGTTTATTTTTTTAAAAAAACTTTTTTACAGAAGGTAGAAGAGGGGACAAATTGGTCAAGAGAACCCTGAGGGTAGATGGCCCGGCTTAACCAAGGAAGCTCCCACGGACCCTGCAGCCCAGAGCTCCCTACACCGCGTAGTAACCCCTGGAAGCTGCCGTTGCCATGAGCCACAGCCCCCACAGGAGGCTTGCCCTGACCCTCACAGCTGGGTCACCCTGCATGGTTCTAATTCCAGCTAGCCAAGCCAGGGCCTCATGGCTCTGGGGCTCCTCTGTGCCCAACAGGTAACTGCCAAGAGGAAGCCAATCATGCCGAGGTCACATGGGACATGAGGACTGCATGTTTCCTGGCATAGGGACAGAGTGGCCTTGATGGCCAGGCCCTTTCTCAAGACACCAGGTGGCAGGGGTTCCTGGTTTCCACTCTGGACCTTGTTTAAGTAGCTGGGCTCACAACAGCCGATGAAACCACACCAGCAGCCTGCACTAGAGACACGAGGTGACCCTCAAGGGAGGGCGGGCGGGCAAGCACGGCCTACCCAAGCTTTGGGCTATCTCACAGAGGTCCCCAGAGCAGGGTGGCATGGGCCCACTTGGGATCAGAGATGGTTTCTGGGCAAGGGAATAATTTGTTTTCCTTGACCCTGGCCACTGGGACAGGGGCCACAAGGGGGTGTGTCGGGGTCCTGCCTGGCCCCCAAAGCACCACACACTATGAAATCTAAAGTTCATACATTTATTCTGTTCCTACCCACGGAGAGAGGCAGCAGCCCCCAGGAAGGCAGCCCAGAGGCCCTGGAAGGTCAGGCCTTCCTTGGGGCTGGCTTGGCTCTGAGGTTGGGGAGTCTTGGTGGGTTCGGGTGAGTTCCGGAAGCCACCCCACAAGGCAGGGCAGACATCCAAGCCCACGGGATTGACTGTGTGGGGTTCAGGCCCTGGATCCCAATGGCTCCAGGGCTGGACTCCTCTGATGAGGAGGAACTGTGGGGTCAGCAGGTTTAAATTAAAAATTAATAAAAATAACAGTATAAAGTAAAAAAAGACAACCCCCGTGTCAAACCATGAGGGCTTGTCCTGTCAGCTGCGTTATACACAAAGAGCAGGGCGGGCCACTGCCTGGTGCAGCGGGAGGGTGGGGGCTGACTGGGCACAGGGCACAGGGCTGAGGGTGACACGTAGGACTGACTGTGTGGGGCTGGGCTCAGGGGGTCGGTCTCAGCCCCAGCTCAGGGCCACTCCAGACCTGTAGCCTGAGCTCGGGAGACGCATGGTCAGCTGTCATGTTTTATTACAGTTTGAAAAGAGGCCGAGGGCATCGGGGCTGAGGGCATCGGGGCTAAGGGCCGTCAGGGATGTAGGGAAGGGGCGTGGCATGGTGGCGGCGGCGGTGGGTGGGGAGTCATCGCTTGGTCTTGGCGTCTTCTCGGATCTTCCAGATGACAAGGTGCATGCAGGCGCTGGCATCCTCACTGGAGCTGTGCCCATCCACTGCAGGGCAGACATGGTCAGCACGGTCCTGACCTGCTCTGTCCCCCAGCCCTCACCCGGACGCTGGCTCCTCACCATTGTCTTGGATGATCTGTCTGAGGTAGTCGGCCATGAGGTTCCGCAGGGAGCGCTTGTAGGGCAGGCCCAGGCGGTGCGGGAACAGCACTGAGGTGTCCACCACCGTGCCGTGGATAACCTACGGGAGAGGTGGGTCGTGGACGGGGCTTGCTGGGCAGGGCCTCCCAGCCTCAGCTGCAGCAGGCACAGCTACCTTGAGGGCCAGCAGGTCACTCTCCAGGCTATGTCCTATGAGGATGGTGTCAGCGCTGAACATGCTCAGCAAGACGGCCTGCACGTCCCGCAGGGTGATGCTTGTGTCCACGAGGTCAGCCTCTGTCACCCCCGAGAACCTGCACAGGGCCGGATTTGAGAGGAGAGCTGGGCCAGGCAGGACAGGAGCAAGGCTGGGGTCCCGTGGCAGGCCGGGACCCACCTGGTGTTGTAGTCGACAACTTCGTTGTCGGGCTTGACAAAGGTGTCGTACACGACCTGCATGTCTGTGTCCACGACTGTGACGCGGGTCAGCTCCAGGCCGTACGTAGTGTAGGACTGCGGGCGTGGAGATGGGCGCTAGATGCAGCCGGCTTCCCAACCCACCCGCCCCGGGTGGCTAGCCATGGCTGCTGCACAGACCCTGTGGGGACACCTGGGGAGCCACGGCAGCAGAGGGAGACGCAGGCCAGGAACCCCGAGAACCCCTCTCAAGTGGGCTGAGGACACACACACACACACACACACACACACACCCCGCCTCAGGACACCGTGGAGATGCGGCATTAGTGACAGCCTTGCACCTCAGCCATCCACTGGCTTGCAAGCCCTCAGGCGGCCTCACTTCCTCAGCCTTCCAGAGTGGCGCCAGCCGCACACAGCACCAGTTCCCAAGAGCCCAGACTCACCATCTCACAGTCTAGGGCAAAGACCCCTGCGTGGGAATCTTCGGGCAGCTCCTTCTGGAAGGTGCGCACAAAGCCCTCCAGGTTCTCCTTCCGGCCATCCTGCACGTGTTGCTGGGGAACAAGGGGGTCAGCAGCAGGACCGGCACAGGCCACATGTGACGC